>NW_027103742.1:0-16497 GCF_902728285.1 Clytia hemisphaerica | reverse complement strand
GGGTGTTATGTATCACTTATTAAATTCTGACCTAGTTCCTCTGTTATAATGGAACTAGCAGGAACCTTCAATTCTTAAGTCGTTTGTATAATCCGTATACTGTATGTTATACATGGAGTTTGCACCTTACATAGTCTTTACAAGTTATAATGTACATAGAAGAAGAAGATTTTTTACTCAGAAAAAGTACTGCGTAATTCAAACTTTTATGTTGTCAGGTTTATTTATCAAAATCCGATTATTTGAGATGTATCATTTTTTGGCAAATTTTTACCGAAATTTTGACGGGGCAGAAGTATAGAAAAAGATCTTATTGCATAGTCCAATCGCTGGTTTGATACTTGTTGAGTTTCAATAGCATGAACCAAGTTGTTAATAACGCTAAAAAATGAAAACAATTTGTCTTGGACACTAAGATTTATTTGTTTCTGATGAAGGCAGTGGGATCTGCTAGCACCTACATAGAAAGCATTGAATTAAGTGCAGAGGATGTTTTAAACGTTCTTGTATCAGTTACAACAAATCACCAGGAGGTAGGTCCAATTATGCAAAGAATCCCAATATCAAATTTGATTAACTTGCTCTAAATACCATGGTTTTTAAGTTTTGCCAGTGCTGGGTGAAATGAGGTTTATGATAATAAAATTTGCTAAGGGATTGTATACATATCTACCGGATCTCCTTCCACTGTTCCATCATTTTATTAATATCGTCAAAAAAGTATCTGGCAGGTGGTCGGTCATAATAATTAGACAAATTTGATCAATTGTCTGTCTACGATTTGAAATACACAAAATCTACAATATATAAAAAAAAGTAGAAAAAAATCAAAGTGAAAAAAAACAAGTCTTCTCGGTTTAGTGGACTATGGTTAGTCGGAGCAGTAATTAAATTATTGAAAAATTTCCAATGAGCTAAGCGGTGAGGTGATTTCCCTTATTCATCTCTGGAGCACATCTCAGAAATTAGTGCCCCAACGGAATCATTCTTGTGTTTAGAAATTTTACTTAAGCTTCTTATTGTTTATATGTTTATATCTTGATATTGATAGAAAGTACTTTTTATTTATGTACATACCTGTAAATAGTAGATGTAACTGCTTTATGAATGCAAATAGGCATGTCTGATTTGTTGTTCTTCTTTTATACTTGGACCATGTTCCATGGTCAAATTACCTTCTTTATGGGAGAGAAATTCATGCAAGGCCTGACTACCCCTGCACGTGGCGAATTCGGCGCGAATTTTCGTATTTTCCCGCGCTTATGACGTCATTTTATTCTTTGCTATAACTCAAAACAACCCAAAAGACATGGCGAACTAATTGGTATACTCTGAAACCACTCAAACGCTCGCACATGGTCGACGGATATGTTTTGGTGGGCTTAGCAACTGGGAGCTTCCATCTTTTTCAAAACTGTGATGTAAGATACAAGGGAACCCCTTTCAATTTTTTTTTTCCAAATTCAGACAATCATCTGTGAAAATAGTGAGACTATCCAGTTATTTCAGGGTCCCCCGCTCCCCCAAATCAATGTTGTGGATATGGGAGGCAATTTGACCGTCAGCGCTTCTCGAATTCAAACAACATTGACTTGGGGGAGTGGGGGGAGGTGTCAGTCTCACAATATTATGCAGATGATTGTCTGAGTGTTTTGCAAAAAAGACTTAGTTTCCACACCGCTTGACTTCTAAGTTTCACATGGTGTCTGGGGGAGAATTTTTTTTTGTTTGCCGTCAACACTTAAGAATGAGGTCGCTTAAAGCAATTAGCGTGCCTTGTTGTTGTTGTTGTTGTTGTTGTTTTGATTGGAAATATGGGTGTGGAAGGGTGTGGCCTTGCATGAGTGGGTCGCATTCCTGATAAAGGAGTATCCTATCCGCCGCACTGTCATTATATCCTATCTGACAAAAAGTGATGTTTGATTATGAAATTTTTTTTGTTTTGTTTTTTTTTTTGCACGTGGCCTCGCCCTACAGTGGGGGCGTTTTGAGAATACCATTGTCACCCGGCCAGGTGTTTCGTAAAAGGCGAAAGTATGGACCAAACTGTAACGTAGTAAAAACAAAAACGCAGGCGATTAACCGACATCACGAAGTGACCCGGCCGCCTTTATTTTACCTCAATATCTTGTTCAATTGTTTATTACCTATATACATATTTCTCATTTCTCTTTACAGAAAAAATAAATGAAATAAAAGAAAAAAAAAAAAACTACTTACTTACTTAATTAATTAATTAATCACTGAACGACAAATGGATGGCATGCGCAGAAAACAGAGCAAAGTCTCCATCGCTGATTCCCTGTACATGAGATTCCTGTATGTGGAGTTGAAGATGCCGGTCAGCCGTATCATGAAGAAGTTTCCAAAATACAGCCGTGCAACCGTTTTTAGACATGTGAAGAGGCCGCTCAACCGACCACACGATAAACGAAAACTAAATCCTGGACGTCCAAGGAGACTCACCCCGCGTGACGAGAGAAACCTTATTCGCCACATCAAACGTATGAGAAGCACGATCGGCCCATTTACTTTGCGCAGACTTGCTGTGGAGGCCGGAATTGACCAGACAGTTTCCATGGCCACTGTTGGTAGAGTTATGCGAAGACATGGCTACAGATATCTTCACTCCCGTCGTAAAGGGATTATGAAAAACACAGACTTGCATAAACGTTTGGCATTTGCCCGGAATGCCCGGAAACTGCCAAAGAACTTTTGGATGAAGCATATTAATTTCTATTTGGATGGTACCGGGTTCACACACAAGACCAACCCACATGATGAGGCCCGCTCCACCAAAACTATGGCCTGGCGTCGAAGAGCCGAAGGATTGAGTGGCCAGTGCACGACGAAAGGTAAACGCGCAGGTACAGGGGGCCGCATGTCCAATTTCATGGTGGCAATTTGTCCGAACCGTGGTGTGGTATTTTGTCGCCAGTACCACAACAGATGGAACGGTGACAGCTTCGCTAAAATGGTGCGTGAGGAATTCCCTGCAATCTATCAATCTACTCGACACATCCGGGGTAAGGCTTTCTTACAGGACGGTTGTCCTGTTCAAAATTCTGCCAAGGCTAAGAAGGCAATCAAGGACATTGGAGCCGAAGTGTTCTCCATTCCACCGCGCAGTCCAGACCTTAATCCCATTGAGAACTTTTTTAACTTGGTCAGTCGAAAACTTTCGCAGGATGCATTGGATAACAGAATTACTAAGGAAAGTTTCAACGAATTCAGTGCCCGGGTGAAGGCAACCATTGAGAACTTTGACGCTGGAATGATTGACCGAATTATTGGTAGTATGCCGAAACGGTTGGACAAAATTATAAAAAGGCGTGGTGGCAGGCTGAGATATTGATTTTGGCTACATATGCTCTTGTGTTGCTCTTTCTTGATATTTTTCAAATAATACTCACAGTTAACCACAGTTAACCACAGTTAACCACAGTTAACCTCCTCCTTTTTCATAAAGAACATTAATATTATCTAAAGTTTCTTTTAAAGAGCAGCCCTCGGTTAACTGTGGTTAATTGTGGATTAATGTAGACTTTGGACCGCAAAGTAGCCGGAGAAGCTGGAAAACATTCTTTAGACTGTATTATTAGAATCAGGGATATTATGAAAAAATACTGTCAGCTTTTTTAATTAAGATTTTCAAAGTGTCGTGGAATTTAAATCGGGCATATTATGAAATAGTCTTTGCAAAGAATTATAAGCGTACACATGAGATTAGGTCGGTGAAGGGTTTTATCAAGTATCTTACAATGACGACGGAATAAATACTAATAAATACTATACAAAATTACACGGTGGCATCACCGTAAAACACTAAGTTTGCGTAGCATCTTGGGCACGCTTCCAGCTCAACGATGTTACGGATGGTGAATGGCAAATTGTAAACAACCCATCGGACTTTCATCATCCCATTCTCTCTGCTCACAGCATCATCTCCCTCGTTGTTGTCGTCCTCCTCAACGTCGTCATTGTAGGATCCACCGCCCTTTCCAAGCCTGACAGTAGATCGGCTGGTTGCAAATATTGGGACATCCCGCGTAAACAAAATGTCTTTGGCCCTTTGGTTTTTGGGAACGGGAAAGCGGACAGGGTGGCCCTCGAGCAGTACAAGCAAATCATTCCACCTTATCATATTTTTAGACCAGCGGAAATCATTAAAGAACATGGCCTCGCAATCTTCTGCATCTTGCCATGTGTACTTGTCGTCGGCCGGGTTTAAGAAAGTCTTAAATATTTTTCGGACTGGGTCCATTAGAAAGGTTTTGCCGGAGTCTTTGGGCCCAGTCAACATCATGTTTCTTCTCTTGCCCCTTCCCTTTTCAAAGAGCAACCTCATAGACTTGGCGTACGTGCCGACCGTAATCCTGTTGTGTTCTAAGATCTCAATGGCGCACGTGAACCAACGGCCGCCACACCCCTCAATGCAATGGCCACGCAAGACTTCCCTGAGGACTTCCATTCTTTTGCGAGGGGGAGGGCGTTCAGCAGGACTGAGCGACTCATCAAGCTTTCTGTTGCCTTCAAAAAGGGAGGAAATCTCTTTGGGCCTGGATTCGCGGTCGATTAGAAATTTTGCCAGGTCATTCTCCCCAGCCTCCATGCGTGCGCGACCTGCCGCCCACAAGTGAGCAACGTCGATAATTCCATTCTCAGCAATGAAACGGGAAACCTCAAACTTACCGACACGTTGCACCTTGGGTGGGAGTGGCTCACGCTGAGCTGCGGTTTGTGACCTGGTTCTTGGCCGACTAGAAGCTGTGGACTGCTCGTTGACATCCTGCTCGTTGACATCCTGCTCCCTGGCTTCTCTCCTGGCTCTGGCATTGGCCCGTCTCTGCGCAACTGCCTTTTTCGTTCGGGGTGACTTCATGCTTTCAACTGGGGGGTGGTTGGGGCTGTAGACAGCACCGTCGTCCTCTTTGACGCAATAACGCTGTGCATAAACATACAGGTCATAGTCGTCTCGAAAATTGACCTTCACATCATTTTCCTCGACCAGGCGGGCTTGGACACTATCAAAGCGGATACCGTCTGTCAACTTCAGGGCGAGATGGTAATGATACCCAGAAGTGTTTCGGTGTTCCTCCTTGCCACAGACCCAATAATCAACCCGTCCTACACCTTCCGTCTCGTTGAACAGACCCACAACCAGTCGTGCAAAGTCTTCTCGGTCGGGGAATCTGGTTAGGTCGGCCTGGCTGTAGGTTATCAGGTACGTTGTGCGCAGCTGTCGGGGTTGCAATGAGCTTAGCGGTGCTTTGGTGCCGGTGTGCTTTCCCTTTCCATTCATTCTGAAAGGCAGTAAACAATACACAAGTCAAGACTTTAAAGTTTGCCAAAGTTCAACGGAATCATTCTTGTGTTTAGAAATTTTACTTAAGCTTCTTATTGTTTATATGTTTATATCTTGATATTGATAGAAAGTACTTTTTATTTATGTACATACCTGTAAATAGTAGATGTAACTGCTTTATGAATGCAAATAGGCATGTCTGATTTGTTGTTCTTCTTTTATACTTGGACCATGTTCCATGGTCAAATTACCTTCTTTATGGGAGAGAAATTCATGCAAGGCCTGACTACCCCTGCACGTGGCGAATTCGGCGCGAATTTTCGTATTTTCCCGCGCTTATGACGTCATTTTATTCTTTGCTATAACTCAAAACAACCCAAAAGACATGGCGAACTAATTGGTATACTCTGAAACCACTCAAACGCTCGCTCGCACATGGTCGACGGATATGTTTTGGTGGGCTTAGCAACTGGGAGCTTCCATCTTTTTCAAAACTGTGATGTAAGATACAAGGGAACCCCTTTCAATTTTTTTTTTCCAAATTCAGACAATCATCTGTGAAAATAGTGAGACTATCCAGTTATTTCAGGGTCCCCCGCTCCCCCAAATCAATGTTGTGGATATGGGAGGCAATTTGACCGTCAGCGCTTCTCGAATTCAAACAACATTGACTTGGGGGAGTGGGGGGAGGTGTCAGTCTCACAATATTATGCAGATGATTGTCTGAGTGTTTTGCAAAAAAGACTTAGTTTCCACACCGCTTGACTTCTAAGTTTCACATGGTGTCTGGGGGAGAATTTTTTTTTGTTTGCCGTCAACACTTAAGAATGAGGTCGCTTAAAGCAATTAGCGTGCCTTGTTGTTGTTGTTGTTGTTGTTGTTTTGATTGGAAATATGGGTGTGGAAGGGTGTGGCCTTGCATGAGTGGGTCGCATTCCTGATAAAGGAGTATCCTATCCTATCCGCCGCACTGTCATTATATCCTATCTGACAAAAAGTGATGTTTGATTATGAAATTTTTTTTGTTTTGTTTTTTTTTTTGCACGTGGCCTCGCCCTACAGTGGGGGCGTTTTGAGAATACCATTGTCACCCGGCCAGGTGTTTCGTAAAAGGCGAAAGTATGGACCAAACTGTAACGTAGTAAAAACAAAAACGCAGGCGATTAACCGACATCACGAAGTGACCCGGCCGCCTTTATTTTACCTCAATATCTTGTTCAATTGTTTATTACCTATATACATATTTCTCATTTCTCTTTACAGAAAAAATAAATGAAATAAAAGAAAAACTACTTACTTACTTAATTAATTAATTAATCACTGAACGACAAATGGATGGCATGCGCAGAAAACAGAGCAAAGTCTCCATCGCTGATTCCCTGTACATGAGATTCCTGTATGTGGAGTTGAAGATGCCGGTCAGCCGTATCATGAAGAAGTTTCCAAAATACAGCCGTGCAACCGTTTTTAGACATGTGAAGAGGCCGCTCAACCGACCACACGATAAACGAAAACTAAATCCTGGACGTCCAAGGAGACTCACCCCGCGTGACGAGAGAAACCTTATTCGCCACATCAAACGTATGAGAAGCACGATCGGCCCATTTACTTTGCGCAGACTTGCTGTGGAGGCCGGAATTGACCAGACAGTTTCCATGGCCACTGTTGGTAGAGTTATGCGAAGACATGGCTACAGATATCTTCACTCCCGTCGTAAAGGGATTATGAAAAAACACAGACTTGCATAAACGTTTGGCATTTGCCCGGAATGCCCGGAAACTGCCAAAGAACTTTTGGATGAAGCATATTAATTTCTATTTGGATGGTACCGGGTTCACACACAAGACCAACCCACATGATGAGGCCCGCTCCACCAAAACTATGGCCTGGCGTCGAAGAGCCGAAGGATTGAGTGGCCAGTGCACGACGAAAGGTAAACGCGCAGGTACAGGGGGCCGCATGTCCAATTTCATGGTGGCAATTTGTCCGAACCGTGGTGTGGTATTTTGTCGCCAGTACCACAACAGATGGAACGGTGACAGCTTCGCTAAAATGGTGCGTGAGGAATTCCCTGCAATCTATCAATCTACTCGACACATCCGGGGTAAGGCTTTCTTACAGGACGGTTGTCCTGTTCAAAATTCTGCCAAGGCTAAGAAGGCAATCAAGGACATTGGAGCCGAAGTGTTCTCCATTCCACCGCGCAGTCCAGACCTTAATCCCATTGAGAACTTTTTTAACTTGGTCAGTCGAAAACTTTCGCAGGATGCATTGGATAACAGAATTACTAAGGAAAGTTTCAACGAATTCAGTGCCCGGGTGAAGGCAACCATTGAGAACTTTGACGCTGGAATGATTGACCGAATTATTGGTAGTATGCCGAAACGGTTGGACAAAATTATAAAAAGGCGTGGTGGCAGGCTGAGATATTGATTTTGGCTACATATGCTCTTGTGTTGCTCTTTCTTGATATTTTTCAAATAATACTCACAGTTAACCACAGTTAACCACAGTTAACCACAGTTAACCTCCTCCTTTTTCATAAAGAACATTAATATTATCTAAAGTTTCTTTTAAAGAGCAGCCCTCGGTTAACTGTGGTTAATTGTGGATTAATGTAGACTTTGGACCGCAAAGTAGCCGGAGAAGCTGGAAAACATTCTTTAGACTGTATTATTAGAATCAGGGATATTATGAAAAAAATACTGTCAGCTTTTTTAATTAAGATTTTCAAAGTGTCGTGGAATTTAAATCGGGCATATTATGAAATAGTCTTTGCAAAGAATTATAAGCGTACACATGAGATTAGGTCGGTGAAGGGTTTTATCAAGTATCTTACAATGACGACGGAATAAATACTAATAAAATACTATACAAAATTACACGGTGGCATCACCGTAAAAACACTAAGTTTGCGTAGCATCTTGGGCACGCTTCCAGCTCAACGATGTTACGGATGGTGAATGGCAAATTGTAAACAACCCATCGGACTTTCATCATCCCATTCTCTCTGCTCACAGCATCATCTCCCTCGTTGTTGTCGTCCTCCTCAACGTCGTCATTGTAGGATCCACCGCCCTTTCCAAGCCTGACAGTAGATCGGCTGGTTGCAAATATTGGGACATCCCGCGTAAACAAAATGTCTTTGGCCCTTTGGTTTTTGGGAACGGGAAAGCGGACAGGGTGGCCCTCGAGCAGTACAAGCAAATCATTCCACCTTATCATATTTTTAGACCAGCGGAAATCATTAAAGAACATGGCCTCGCAATCTTCTGCATCTTGCCATGTGTACTTGTCGTCGGCCGGGTTTAAGAAAGTCTTAAATATTTTTCGGACTGGGTCCATTAGAAAGGTTTTGCCGGAGTCTTTGGGCCCAGTCAACATCATGTTTCTTCTCTTGCCCCTTCCCTTTTCAAAGAGCAACCTCATAGACTTGGCGTACGTGCCGACCGTAATCCTGTTGTGTTCTAAGATCTCAATGGCGCACGTGAACCAACGGCCGCCACACCCCTCAATGCAATGGCCACGCAAGACTTCCCTGAGGACTTCCATTCTTTTGCGAGGGGGAGGGCGTTCAGCAGGACTGAGCGACTCATCAAGCTTTCTGTTGCCTTCAAAAAGGGAGGAAATCTCTTTGGGCCTGGATTCGCGGTCGATTAGAAATTTTGCCAGGTCATTCTCCCCAGCCTCCATGCGTGCGCGACCTGCCGCCCACAAGTGAGCAACGTCGATAATTCCATTCTCAGCAATGAAACGGGAAACCTCAAACTTACCGACACGTTGCACCTTGGGTGGGAGTGGCTCACGCTGAGCTGCGGTTTGTGACCTGGTTCTTGGCCGACTAGAAGCTGTGGACTGCTCGTTGACATCCTGCTCGTTGACATCCTGCTCCCTGGCTTCTCTCCTGGCTCTGGCATTGGCCCGTCTCTGCGCAACTGCCTTTTTCGTTCGGGGTGACTTCATGCTTTCAACTGGGGGGTGGTTGGGGCTGTAGACAGCACCGTCGTCCTCTTTGACGCAATAACGCTGTGCATAAACATACAGGTCATAGTCGTCTCGAAAATTGACCTTCACATCATTTTCCTCGACCAGGCGGGCTTGGACACTATCAAAGCGGATACCGTCTGTCAACTTCAGGGCGAGATGGTAATGATACCCAGAAGTGTTTCGGTGTTCCTCCTTGCCACAGACCCAATAATCAACCCGTCCTACACCTTCCGTCTCGTTGAACAGACCCACAACCAGTCGTGCAAAGTCTTCTCGGTCGGGGAATCTGGTTAGGTCGGCCTGGCTGTAGGTTATCAGGTACGTTGTGCGCAGCTGTCGGGGTTGCAATGAGCTTAGCGGTGCTTTGGTGCCGGTGTGCTTTCCCTTTCCATTCATTCTGAAAGGCAGTAAACAATACACAAGTCAAGACTTTAAAGTTTGCCAAAGTTCAACGGAATCATTCTTGTGTTTAGAAATTTTACTTAAGCTTCTTATTGTTTATATGTTTATATCTTGATATTGATAGAAAGTACTTTTTATTTATGTACATACCTGTAAATAGTAGATGTAACTGCTTTATGAATGCAAATAGGCATGTCTGATTTGTTGTTCTTCTTTTATACTTGGACCATGTTCCATGGTCAAATTACCTTCTTTATGGGAGAGAAATTCATGCAAGGCCTGACTACCCCTGCACGTGGCGAATTCGGCGCGAATTTTCGTATTTTCCCGCGCTTATGACGTCATTTTATTCTTTGCTATAACTCAAAACAACCCAAAAGACATGGCGAACTAATTGGTATACTCTGAAACCACTCAAACGCTCGCACATGGTCGACGGATATGTTTTGGTGGGCTTAGCAACTGGGAGCTTCCATCTTTTTCAAAACTGTGATGTAAGATACAAGGGAACCCCTTTCAATTTTTTTTTTCCAAATTCAGACAATCATCTGTGAAAATAGTGAGACTATCCAGTTATTTCAGGGTCCCCCGCTCCCCCAAATCAATGTTGTGGATATGGGAGGCAATTTGACCGTCAGCGCTTCTCGAATTCAAACAACATTGACTTGGGGGAGTGGGGGGAGGTGTCAGTCTCACAATATTATGCAGATGATTGTCTGAGTGTTTTGCAAAAAAAAGACTTAGTTTCCACACCGCTTGACTTCTAAGTTTCACATGGTGTCTGGGGGAGAATTTTTTTTTGTTTGCCGTCAACACTTAAGAATGAGGTCGCTTAAAGCAATTAGCGTGCCTTGTTGTTGTTGTTGTTGTTGTTGTTTTGATTGGAAATATGGGTGTGGAAGGGTGTGGCCTTGCATGAGTGGGTCGCATTCCTGATAAAGGAGTATCCTATCCGCCGCACTGTCATTATATCCTATCTGACAAAAAGTGATGTTTGATTATGAAATTTTTTTTGTTTTGTTTTTTTTTTTGCACGTGGCCTCGCCCTACAGTGGGGGCGTTTTGAGAATACCATTGTCACCCGGCCAGGTGTTTCGTAAAAGGCGAAAGTATGGACCAAACTGTAACGTAGTAAAAACAAAAACGCAGGCGATTAACCGACATCACGAAGTGACCCGGCCGCCTTTATTTTACCTCAATATCTTGTTCAATTGTTTATTACCTATATACATATTTCTCATTTCTCTTTACAGAAAAAATAAATGAAATAAAAGAAAAACTACTTACTTACTTAATTAATTAATTAATCACTGAACGACAAATGGATGGCATGCGCAGAAAAAACAGAGCAAAGTCTCCATCGCTGATTCCCTGTACATGAGATTCCTGTATGTGGAGTTGAAGATGCCGGTCAGCCGTATCATGAAGAAGTTTCCAAAATACAGCCGTGCAACCGTTTTTAGACATGTGAAGAGGCCGCTCAACCGACCACACGATAAACGAAAACTAAATCCTGGACGTCCAAGGAGACTCACCCCGCGTGACGAGAGAAACCTTATTCGCCACATCAAACGTATGAGAAGCACGATCGGCCCATTTACTTTGCGCAGACTTGCTGTGGAGGCCGGAATTGACCAGACAGTTTCCATGGCCACTGTTGGTAGAGTTATGCGAAGACATGGCTACAGATATCTTCACTCCCGTCGTAAAGGGATTATGAAAAACACAGACTTGCATAAACGTTTGGCATTTGCCCGGAATGCCCGGAAACTGCCAAAGAACTTTTGGATGAAGCATATTAATTTCTATTTGGATGGTACCGGGTTCACACACAAGACCAACCCACATGATGAGGCCCGCTCCACCAAAACTATGGCCTGGCGTCGAAGAGCCGAAGGATTGAGTGGCCAGTGCACGACGAAAGGTAAACGCGCAGGTACAGGGGGCCGCATGTCCAATTTCATGGTGGCAATTTGTCCGAACCGTGGTGTGGTATTTTGTCGCCAGTACCACAACAGATGGAACGGTGACAGCTTCGCTAAAATGGTGCGTGAGGAATTCCCTGCAATCTATCAATCTACTCGACACATCCGGGGTAAGGCTTTCTTACAGGACGGTTGTCCTGTTCAAAATTCTGCCAAGGCTAAGAAGGCAATCAAGGACATTGGAGCCGAAGTGTTCTCCATTCCACCGCGCAGTCCAGACCTTAATCCCATTGAGAACTTTTTTAACTTGGTCAGTCGAAAACTTTCGCAGGATGCATTGGATAACAGAATTACTAAGGAAAGTTTCAACGAATTCAGTGCCCGGGTGCCCGGGTGAAGGCAACCATTGAGAACTTTGACGCTGGAATGATTGACCGAATTATTGGTAGTATGCCGAAACGGTTGGACAAAATTATAAAAAGGCGTGGTGGCAGGCTGAGATATTGATTTTGGCTACATATGCTCTTGTGTTGCTCTTTCTTGATATTTTTCAAATAATACTCACAGTTAACCACAGTTAACCACAGTTAACCACAGTTAACCTCCTCCTTTTTCATAAAGAACATTAATATTATCTAAAGTTTCTTTTTTAAAGAGCAGCCCTCGGTTAACTGTGGTTAATTGTGGATTAATGTAGACTTTGGACCGCAAAGTAGCCGGAGAAGCTGGAAAACATTCTTTAGACTGTATTATTAGAATCAGGGATATTATGAAAAAATACTGTCAGCTTTTTTAATTAAGATTTTCAAAGTGTCGTGGAATTTAAATCGGGCATATTATGAAATAGTCTTTGCAAAGAATTATAAGCGTACACATGAGATTAGGTCGGTGAAGGGTTTTATCAAGTATCTTACAATGACGACGGAATAAATACTAATAAATACTATACAAAATTACACGGTGGCATCACCGTAAAACACTAAGTTTGCGTAGCATCTTGGGCACGCTTCCAGCTCAACGATGTTACGGATGGTGAATGGCAAATTGTAAACAACCCATCGGACTTTCATCATCCCATTCTCTCTGCTCACAGCATCATCTCCCTCGTTGTTGTCGTCCTCCTCAACGTCGTCATTGTAGGATCCACCGCCCTTTCCAAGCCTGACAGTAGATCGGCTGGTTGCAAATATTGGGACATCCCGCGTAAACAAAATGTCTTTGGCCCTTTGGTTTTTGGGAACGGGAAAGCGGACAGGGTGGCCCTCGAGCAGTACAAGCAAATCATTCCACCTTATCATATTTTTAGACCAGCGGAAATCATTAAAGAACATGGCCTCGCAATCTTCTGCATCTTGCCATGTGTACTTGTCGTCGGCCGGGTTTAAGAAAGTCTTAAATATTTTTCGGACTGGGTCCATTAGAAAGGTTTTGCCGGAGTCTTTGGGCCCAGTCAACATCATGTTTCTTCTCTTGCCCCTTCCCTTTTCAAAGAGCAACCTCATAGACTTGGCGTACGTGCCGACCGTAATCCTGTTGTGTTCTAAGATCTCAATGGCGCACGTGAACCAACGGCCGCCACACCCCTCAATGCAATGGCCACGCAAGACTTCCCTGAGGACTTCCATTCTTTTGCGAGGGGGAGGGCGTTCAGCAGGACTGAGCGACTCATCAAGCTTTCTGTTGCCTTCAAAAAGGGAGGAAATCTCTTTGGGCCTGGATTCGCGGTCGATTAGAAATTTTGCCAGGTCATTCTCCCCAGCCTCCATGCGTGCGCGACCTGCCGCCCACAAGTGAGCAACGTCGATAATTCCATTCTCAGCAATGAAACGGGAAACCTCAAACTTACCGACACGTTGCACCTTGGGTGGGAGTGGCTCACGCTGAGCTGCGGTTTGTGACCTGGTTCTTGGCCGACTAGAAGCTGTGGACTGCTCGTTGACATCCTGCTCGTTGACATCCTGCTCCCTGGCTTCTCTCCTGGCTCTGGCATTGGCCCGTCTCTGCGCAACTGCCTTTTTCGTTCGGGGTGACTTCATGCTTTCAACTGGGGGGTGGTTGGGGCTGTAGACAGCACCGTCGTCCTCTTTGACGCAATAACGCTGTGCATAAACATACAGGTCATAGTCGTCTCGAAAATTGACCTTCACATCATTTTCCTCGACCAGGCGGGCTTGGACACTATCAAAGCGGATACCGTCTGTCAACTTCAGGGCGAGATGGTAATGATACCCAGAAGTGTTTCGGTGTTCCTCCTTGCCACAGACCCAATAATCAACCCGTCCTACACCTTCCGTCTCGTTGAACAGACCCACAACCAGTCGTGCAAAGTCTTCTCGGTCGGGGAATCTGGTTAGGTCGGCCTGGCTGTAGGTTATCAGGTACGTTGTGCGCAGCTGTCGGGGTGGGGTTGCAATGAGCTTAGCGGTGCTTTGGTGCCGGTGTGCTTTCCCTTTCCATTCATTCTGAAAGGCAGTAAACAATACACAAGTCAAGACTTTAAAGTTTGCCAAAGTTCAACGGAATCATTCTTGTGTTTAGAAATTTTACTTAAGCTTCTTATTGTTTATATGTTTATATCTTGATATTGATAGAAAGTACTTTTTATTTATGTACATACCTGTAAATAGTAGATGTAACTGCTTTATGTTTATGAATGCAAATAGGCATGTCTGATTTGTTGTTCTTCTTTTATACTTGGACCATGTTCCATGGTCAAATTACCTTCTTTATGGGAGAGAAATTCATGCAAGGCCTGACTACCCCTGCACGTGGCGAATTCGGCGCGAATTTTCGTATTTTCCCGCGCTTATGACGTCATTTTATTCTTTGCTATAACTCAAAACAACCCAAAAGACATGGCGAACTAATTGGTATACTCTGAAACCACTCAAACGCTCGCACATGGTCGACGGATATGTTTTGGTGGGCTTAGCAACTGGGAGCTTCCATCTTTTTCAAAACTGTGATGTAAGATACAAGGGAACCCCTTTCAATTTTTTTTTTCCAAATTCAGACAATCATCTGTGAAAATAGTGAGACTATCCAGTTATTTCAGGGTCCCCCGCTCCCCCAAATCAATGTTGTGGATATGGGAGGCAATTTGACCGTCAGCGCTTCTCGAATTCAAACAACATTGACTTGGGGGAGTGGGGGGAGGTGTCAGTCTCACAATATTATGCAGATGATTGTCTGAGTGTTTTGCAAAAAAGACTTAGTTTCCACACCGCTTGACTTCTAAGTTTCACATGGTGTCTGGGGGAGAATTTTTTTTGTTTGCCGTCAACACTTAAGAATGAGGTCGCTTAAAGCAATTAGCGTGCCTTGTTGTTGTTGTTGTTGTTGTTGTTTTGATTGGAAATATGGGTGTGGAAGGGTGTGGCCTTGCATGAGTGGGTCGCATTCCTGATAAAGGAGTATCCTATCCGCCGCACTGTCATTATATCCTATCTGACAAAAAGTGATGTTTGATTATGAAATTTTTTTTGTTTTGTTTTTTTTTTTGCACGTGGCCTCGCCCTACAGTGGGGGCGTTTTGAGAATACCATTGTCACCCGGCCAGGTGTTTCGTAAAAGGCGAAAGTATGGACCAAACTGTAACGTAGTAAAAACAAAAACGCAGGCGATTAACCGACATCACGAAGTGACCCGGCCGCCTTTATTTTACCTCAATATCTTGTTCAATTGTTTATTACCTATATACATATTTCTCATTTCTCTTTACAGAAAAAATAAATGAAATAAAAGAAAAACTACTTACTTACTTAATTAATTAATTAATCACTGAACGACAAATGGATGGCATGCGCAGAAGAAAACAGAGCAAAGTCTCCATCGCTGATTCCCTGTACATGAGATTCCTGTATGTGGAGTTGAAGATGCCGGTCAGCCGTATCATGAAGAAGTTTCCAAAATACAGCCGTGCAACCGTTTTTAGACATGTGAAGAGGCCGCTCAACCGACCACACGATAAACGAAAACTAAATCCTGGACGTCCAAGGAGACTCACCCCGCGTGACGAGAGAAACCTTATTCGCCACATCAAACGTATGAGAAGCACGATCGGCCCATTTACTTTTGCGCAGACTTGCTGTGGAGGCCGGAATTGACCAGACAGTTTTCCATGGCCACTGTTGGTAGAGTTATGCGAAGACATGGCTACAGATATCTTCACTCCCGTCGTAAAGGGATTATGAAAAACACAGACTTGCATAAACGTTGGCATTTGCCCGGAATGCCCGGAAACTGCCAAAGAACTTTTGGATGAAGCATATTAATTTCTATTTGGATGGTACCGGGTTCACACACAAGACCAACCCACATGATGAGGCCCGCTCCACCAAAACTATGGCCTGGCGTCGAAGAGCCGAAGGATTGAGTGGCCAGTGCACACGACGAAAGGTAAACGCGCAGGTACAGGGGGCCGCATGTCCAATTTCATGGTGGCAATTTGTCCGAACCGTGGTGTGGTATTTTGTCGCCAGTACCACAACAGATGGAACGGTGACAGCTTCGCTAAAATGGTGCGTGAGGAATTCCCTGCAATCTATCAATCTACTCGACACATCCGGGGTAAGGCTTTCTTACAGGACGGTTGTCCTGTTCAAAATTCTGCCAAGGCTAAGAAGGCAATCAAGGACATTGGAGCCGAAGTGTTCTCCATTCCACCGCGCAGTCCAGACCTTAATCCCATTGAGAACTTTTTTAACTTGGTCAGTCGAAAACTTTCGCAGGATGCATTGGATAACAGAATTACTAAGGAAAGTTTCAACGAATTCAGTGCCCGGGTGAAGGCAACCATTGAGAACTTTGACGCTGGAATGATTGACCGAATTATTGGTAGTATGCCGAAACGGTTGGACAAAATTATAAAAAGGCGTG
>NW_027103741.1:935170-947523 GCF_902728285.1 Clytia hemisphaerica | reverse complement strand
TTTCAACAGATCACTGACAAAACAACAGCCACTCTGCCTACTATTTGTAGACTTTACAGCTGCATATGATCACATCCCTAGACCCTGGCTATTCCAGTCTATCAAATTACGATTCCCCGACAGAGAATGTCCTACAGCCATTCAAGTACTAGAAAAACTCTATGAAAATACTTCGTCAACCTTCCCTGAAGCCAACAGTACATTTGCTACCACTTCTGGTGTGAGGCAGCGTGGTCCCGAAAGCCTTCTTCTCTTTAATATATACATTGATTACGTAATGCGCATCTTTGTTGATAAATGCGAAAGTAAAAATGTTGGATTCTATGAGCATTCTTACCGAATAAAACCTAGAGCTATCAGCCGGAATGAACGTCTAGAAACGAGAAAAAATAACGTCACAATGTACGGTACAAAGGCGATACCATGGAATGGATACGCAGATGATCTAATTTTATTACTCCTTACCAATCCTGACCTTTAAAAAGCAACAGAAATTTTAGACATCGCTTTCACAAATTTTGGACTCAAAATCAATGTTCAAAAAACTGAATCCATGATTCTTAACCACTCGCAGAACCAATACCCACAGTCAATTTTCAGCTTAAGAAATAACAGTCTTAAAAATGTTGAGAATTCCGTTTACCTTGGTGCCACCGCAAATTTCTTTTCCGTACATGGACGGAAGTATCGTCGACGGACGGGAGTATCTTAAACTTATCTGAAATGTTGAAATATTGACCCGACCGGGGTTCGAACCCACCAAATGAAAGAGTTTCTGATCAGCAACCCAGCGCTATCCATTGAGCCACACTCGCACAGCAGAACACAAAATTTGGAAATACTTATAAGATGACAAAAAAGACGGGGGTAATGTTATTATAATATGGGTAAAATTGCCCCTTTTTTAACCTGACTGAAATTCGAGCCGTTACTAGCAACCCTGCGGGGCCCAAGGTGCCGAGTATGCACCCGGCACAGTGACAAGCCGTTACTACCAACCCTGACCTAAGCAATTCCAAAAAACAAAACCAAACAACAAAGATGAGATACTCCCGACCATCGATGATACTTCCGTCCATGTACGGAAAAAAAATCTGTGGTGCCACCATTCGCTGTGATCAACCTAACACAAGAGATCCTGAAATAAATAACCGTAGTACTAGTATATTCAATTGGTAGTCAATAAATTCACTGACATGAGCAATCTTCTTCAGAACATGAGAATCAATTTAAGAACAAGAGTCAAAATTCTGGAAAGTTTTGTTCGTAGTACACTGACCTACGTTTGCCAAAACTGGAATGTCAACAAAGCCCAAATGGAGCCCCTTGATGTAACCTACCGTGGTTTTCTCAGACGTATCGTTCGAGGAGGCTTTCGTTTCGTCAATGAAAGTGAGTATGACTACCGTTATCGTATTGGTAATGAACAACTCCACAACCTCTATGGAAGTGTTGATGTGTCTTGTTTTATTTAGAAACAACAACAGAATTATATGAAACATGTGATTAGAATGCCCCTTTACCGATCAGTAAAAATTTTTGCCTTCAACTGTGATAATTATACAAAACGTGGAAGGCCTTGTAGGACTTTACTAGATGAAGTTGTTGAATCAAGTAGATTGTCAATTGATGGTCTGTGCAATCGAGCACTAGACGATTTATGACGATTGGAGTGGTTCACTCCCCTATAATGCTATGATTAGTATTTGGTAAAATTTATATACACGTGTCTTTTGTGCTACTTTTCTCAGGGAAACATAATCTTTCCGTATGTTTTAGCTCATTGAAACATAAAAAGCCGATCATGAAAATTAGATATATCTTATCGGGGGAAAGAATATCGGGGGAAAGTGACGAAAATTTTGAGTGAGTGACGAAATTTTTCCCCCAACGAAAGAAACCCCGACGAAATAAAACTCCGACATTTCTTTCCCCGATAACGTATATCATAATCCCAACAACGATGATTTTGATTGGGTGATTCCACGTTATTTCAGTCCAATGAGTACCGTGAAAAGCACAGGCCGAAATCATATATTGACCAATCGAGATTCTATTCAGCGTGCAATCAACGAAGACAAAAGTAACCATGACGACCATCCAAGATCTTGGATGAAGTTCAAAGTTGATATTTTTATTCCCGTCGTTGAAAACACAACTTAAAAAGGTGATCAATGCTTTTCAAAAAGAGTCAGTGATAGAGAATCATAACATAAAGATATGCCTATTATTGGCCCAGCGCTAAGCGTAGGCCTTTCATTTGCAATTTTCTGTCTGTCCGTTGTCCGTGTGTCGGAAGAAGGCAGAAACGGCGCTTAAAACCAGTACCACACTTTTTAATTTTGCCGTCTGGAGAGGGAAAAGCTTGCTAAAAACTGGCTATAAAAGATATATTTTCTGATTCCGCGCTCCTTCAAAACAATTTTCAAAACAAACCAAGATGGCGGTCGAAGCGAGGAGGTTAATTCATACTTTCTTGAACATTTTCTTTGCTTTAGTGGTCAAGAGACTTTCAAACCAAAGAAATTTTGTAATTGTTTTTCTTTATAAATCTTTTTCAACATTCTGCCATATCTTATAGTCTTTGCTCAAGTTTTCATAAAGTTTTATGAGTAAAAATTCTACCTTAAATCACTTTCTTGTTTTCAAAAAGACTTTATAAATTTTTAGGAAATAATGGCTTCTGATATAGAAATAAATAAACTGAAATGCAGCTGATGTGTAAAATTGAATAAGATTGGAACTTTTTTCTTGATGCTACATAAGAAAACAGTCACTTCTGGATCTGTCGCTGTTCAGGCTGTTAACAAAACCACGGTGCGGTGGTGTCAGTGGTGGGACGTGGTATGATTTTCAAACTCAACACATAATTATTTCAAGTAAACTGATTCTGGAATTTGGTAATGGACACTAAAATAGAGCCCATGTGTAAATTGGAACAAGATTGGAACTTTTTCCATGATGCTACGCGTGAAAATGGTTATTTCTGGATCTGTCTCGTTTGGCGATTGGCGGCTCAAACTCGACACATAATTATTTCAAATAAGTAAATTATGGAATCATGTTAATGGAGACTGAAATGCAGCTCATGTGTAAATTTGAAGAAGATTGGGACTTTTTTCATGATTCTACACAATTAAAAAGAAACACCAATTACTCCAAATTTGAGTTTAAGTCAAAGAGAACAAAACTAAAATAAATACAATCAACAGAAACCCGTCCACTAAAAGGCGGCAACCGTACAACTGATGATCCAAGATGATATGCCAACCATGCAAACAACCATTCAAACAAGATGAAAATGCAATAGCATGCGACACCTGTGATCAATGGTTCCATCAAATATGTGTTTCCATGGACATTGAAACATTCATAAGACACACAAACGACGTAGACATTCCTTGGCACTGTAGTGATTGTACCAACCTTCTTGAGAACGAGAACAGAGAGTCTGATACCGATGTTGCTATCCAACCTGACAATAATGAAAAGAATAAGAACAAAGTCGATAAACTCAGAATTCTAGTATGTAACTTTCAAAGTATCTGGAGCAAACGTAACTCCTTAGAAAAGTTCTTCAAGGACCACCAAATCGACGTAGTAATTGGATCCGAATCTCATCTTAAAGAACGTACCAAAAACTCTGAATTCTTACCACCACATTACCTAGCAGAACGTAGAGATAGGGAAGACGGAAAAGGAGGAGTCATTATCATCTACAGAGATTGGATGAAAGTTGACCAAATACCCAACAAAGTACCTGAAATTGTAACTGTTAAAATACAAACACATCAGAAACCTGTCATAGTCTCAGCATGTTACCGTTCAATGTATAACTCTAAAGAACAAAACAAACAATTAACAGAAGAAATAACAGACATCTGTAAGAAATACAAAAATCATCATCTTTGGATAGGGGGTGACTTCAACCTGCCAGATATAGATTGGAACACCAACAGTATCACTTCCAATCAGTATTCGAAAGAACTAAACGAACAATACCTTGAAGTCTTTGAAACTTCAGGTCTTCATCAAATGGTCAATTTTACAACACGCAAGAAAGCAATACTTGACCTTATGCTCACAAACCGACCAGGCTTTGTCTCAAATTGCTCACCAGTCCCAGGTCTTAGTGACCACGATACTGCCGTACTTTTAGACATGATATGCCACCCTCAGAGACATAAACCGATCCAACGCAAAGTGATGTGCTGGAACAGAACTGATTTTACAGCACTCCGTAACGACGTTAGAGATAAATGCAGAACCCTTTGTAATACAACATCTGACGAAACCCCAGTAAATGAAATCTGGAACGGTATAAAAGATATGGTTAAAGTATGTCAAGAGCGCCATGTCCCAACAACCACAACAAAAAAACGCTTTGATCAACCCTGGTTCAATCAAATATGCAAAAGAGCTAACCGACAGAAAATCAGACGGTATAGAGTTTACAAGCGAACAAGAAAAGATGAAGACTGGGTGAAATTTCAACTAGCAGCAAAACACTATAGAAAGATCTGTAACACCACAAAAAACAATTTCGTTAAAGAGACAGTAACAGGAAATAAAAAGAAACTTTTTAAATATATCAAATCTAAGCGAAATGATATTGCTGGAGTTGCGCCACTCATTGACAAAAATGGACAAACCCACTCAGATGATGGTGAAATCGCCCAACTTCTCAATCAACATTATTGCAGTGTTTTCTCCAAGGACAATGGTATAACTCCAACAATCAACGGTCCCAAAGGTTCAGACATTGCCAATATTAACTTTACAAGAAATGGAATTGAAAAACTATTGAAAAACATTGATCCCGGTAAAGCATGCGGACCTGACAATATACCTGCTCGATTTCTTAAAGAATGTGCTGAAGAGATTACAGATGCATATGTTAAACTATTCACCGCCTCACTTAAACAAGGGAAAGTACCGGAAGACTGGAAAAAAGGCACTGTCACTCCAATTCACAAAGGAGGAAACAAACCCAGATCAACTGCTGAAAACTATCGACCAGTCAGCCTCACTTCTATTTCCTGCAAGATCATGGAGCACATCCTATTCAGCCATATCATGACCCATCTCGAGAAAGACGGTACACTTAGTGATGCTCAACACGGTTTTCGCAAACAACGCTCATGCGAAACACAATTACTAGCAACGGTTGATAAATTTGCAAAAGCCCTTAACAACAGTGAACAGATTGACTCAGTCCTTCTAGACTTTAGCAAGGCTTTCGATAAAGTTAACCACAGAAAGCTACTCATCAAATTACATCACTACGGCATTCGAAATGAAATATTATCGTGGATCACTGACTTTCTATCCAACAGAACCCAATGTGTTGTTGTCCGAGGATCTACGTCCCCACAATCAAAAGTTGAATCAGGAGTACCACAGGGATCTGTATTGGGCCCATTACTCTTTCTCATATATATTAACGATATGCCACTCACAACCGAATCCACACTTGCTTTATTTGCTGACGACTCACTCCTACACCGTATCATTCGTAGCCTAAACGACACCACTATTCTCCAAAACGACCTTGACAAGTTACAAAAATGGGAAGACGATTGGTCCATGGAATTCCATCCCAAGAAATGTAAAGTTTTGCGAATAACAAATAAAGTAAAACCTACTGTCTGTGATTACTTCATCCACAATGAGAAACTAGAAACAGTCAGCAAAGCCAAATACTTAGGGGTAACCATCAACAAAAAGCTAAATTGGATAGACCACGTTAACACGATTGTCTCTAAAGCTACCAATGTGAGACTTTTCCTGCAACGCAACCTTCAATCATGTCTTAAAGAGACCAAACTCGAATGCTACAAAATATTCATCCGCCCAATTCTCGAATATGCTAGCCCTGTCTGGTGCCCTCATAACAACACAACGTTATCTAGCAAGATCGAAATGGTCCAGCGCAAAGCTTGTAGATGGATTGAGAACAAATGGGCATACCATTACAGACCAACAGCAATGGCTAAACGATTGAATCTCGAGTCTCTTGAAATGCGAAGAGACTTATATTGTTTGAAAATGTTATTTGATTGCGTAAATGGCTTTAAATACATGGAGAAGCCTTTACTACCAACAAGACAAAGGACTTCTAATGTAAGATATAACTTGATCCATGCAAAACTTAAAGTTTATGAAAACTCATTTTTTCCTTTCACTATCAAACTATGGAATAGCTTGGATAATGGAATTGTAAATTTAAAAGAAAGGGATGAATTTAGAGACTCTTTGACTATTAAATAAATATTATAATCATATACACTTTTCAATTACTTAAGACAAAACACTTAAGCTTCTGTCTAATTCTCCAGTCATGTCTATAATCTACCTCGCGACAAACTTTTGCAAATTTTTGCCTTCGTTAAATTCCTAACTACTGTTAGTTTTTCTGGAAATATTATCTTTAACTTACTATTTAAACTTACTTATCTATTATTTATTATTTACCATTTTAATATTTTAACCATTATATGTACATTTTAAATAAACTTAACTTAATAGACTTAAATTTTTTTATTTTCCTAAAAAATTTTTTGTTAAATATTTGCGAAAGTAATTCTAATGAATTTATGCAAATAAATATATAGAAATAGAAATAGAAACATATATTAAATAAAATGGTCATTTCTGGATCTGTCACATTAAACGATCAGTGGCTTGATTTTTCAAACTCGACTCACATAATTATTTAAAGCATAAACTGATTCTGGAATCTGTTAATGGACACTAAAATGCAGCTCATGGGTAAATTTGAACTAAGCAGTGAAAATGGTCATTTCTGAATCTGTCACATTAACTGTTAACTCACATTAATTCACATGAATTTTATTAGCCTTGATATGCAGACCGTAAACTATTTTATCGTCTAGTTTTTTAAAGATTATTTTTCTGGTTTACGGTCTGGTCCAACTAACATGCCTGCAGGGATATTTCTCCCTGAATATGTGAGTGCACCTAATTGGTTAAAGAGCGCCCACTCACTATATATTCGCAGGTTTTTAAAAATATTTTTCTATGGGCGCGCATAATTTATGGAAATTTTCCACCTAAAGTCTATTCACGATAAGTGTGCACTCTTTTTTCTTTTACCTATAACTTTTGAAGGAATTCTTCAATCTTTATAAATTTGGTGTCATTGGAAAGATATTAGTGAGTGGAACAATTTGAAATAAAAAAATCTTTAAAAAAATTCTAAAAATGAAGATGAAAATGAAGAAGAAAAAAATAAAGATCTTATAGAAAAGCGCTATAACTATCATTTTCAGTGAAGTGAATCCTTGATCATCGAACGTCAGCACTGTGAAAAAAATTCTCAAAAATAACCATTCAGTCAAAAGATATCAAAGATATCAAGCTTTGACATCCGCGGAGTACAGACGTGTCAAAATTTTTGGCGCTTAAAACACAACACACCTAGTTTCTCGAGCCAAATTTTGTTTTAAATATGTCTATCACAACAAGAAAGCAAAAGAATGACATTGCTGATATTATTGCTGAGATTCCTGATGATTATCCCACCCAACTGCAGACTCAAGATCCACCACCAAAGGAAGGAGATACATCAGTTGTTGATGGGGAAGTATATTATTCTACCTCCAAGTCTTTTTTTGATTTGGATCCCACACGAGAGATAACTTTGGAAATGATTTATTATGAGATGAGAATTATCAAACATGACATTGCTCAAAAGATCAAAGATACTAAGGATGAGATCATCATTAAACTTCAAAACGAAAACCTAGCTATGAAAGCAGAAATTGACACTTTGAGGCAAGATTTAGATTCAAAGTCCTTGATTATTGATGATCTCAAATCTGAATTGAAAAATATCTCAAGTGACTTATGTAAAAATGACGACATGATACAACTTGAAAGGGAATCTGCTGAGCTTCAACAATATACAAGACGAAATAACATTGAAATAGCTGGTATCCCTGATTACGTTAAACAACAGGATCTAGAGGCAAAAGTTATTGAAGTCGCTAAAGCTGTTGACATTACAATCTCTTCACAGGATATTGAAGCCTGTCATCGACTCACTCAAAACAAAAATCAAAACGGACCAAAACGTACTATTGTCAGATTCGTAAACAGAAAATTTGCAGAAAAATTCATCAAAAAAGGAAAGGAATTCAAAAAGAGAGAAGTTTTGTCAAAAGTGAATCTTTCTAACACGTTGTATATTAATAATAACCTTTGCAGTTATTATCGATATCTTTGGGGAAAGGTGAAATCACTCTACAATAAGAATGCAATTGAGTCGTTTTGGGTCTTTAATGGGACAATTAACGTGCGTTTTGCTGACAATAACAATGAAGTAATGAAAGTAACACATCTTAATGACTTGATTGAATCTTTTCCTGATTATAAAGACATTTTCTATTCTTAAAAAGTAGATAATTCCCTGATTTTTGTTACGCATTTCTTTCTATTGTGATAGAGTATTCTCTTATTGATATTATATGACACTAGTTTTGGCTCGGGAAACATATCCCTTTGAACTTTGAGACACAAGATTAACAATTCTTCAAGCATGCAAAGTGCGAAGTGCACTGTTTGCCTAAAAAAAATCTCTAGAACCACTCAAATTTTTCATTTTTGTCCAAAATGTGAGGGACGATCCCATGCAAAGTGCCTCGGCGTTGAACCAAAATTTGTAAAAAACATCTGGCTCTGTAAACTCTGCAGGCAAGACGCTTTACCTAATTTTGAAACTGAGGATAAACTACCTATTGGTAAAGACATAAGTCATCTAAAATCCTATTTTAAACATCTCAACTCAAAATCTAATCATTTTTCTAACTTTGATTCTCAAGTCGACGATCAAGAAGACGATATAACTTATGATGATCATGTATCTCACTTTAATTGCAAATATTATAGTACTCAAGAATTTTCTTCTCTGCCTCTTAAGAAAAAATCTTTTTCTGCTTTCCATCTAAATATCTGTTCTTTGGAAAAAACACCATGACAATCTTACAACTTTACTTTCTGATCTTAATCATAATTTCAGTATTCTCGGTATCACTGAGACAAGGCTCCATTCTAAAATTGAAGATACCGAACTTTCCATCAGCGGCTTCAATACTTTTGATACTCCAGCAGTCTCCACTGCTGGGGGTACTGCCCTTTTTATTTCTAAATCTCTTAAAGGCAAACCTCGTGAGGATCTTCAAAATTTTATTAATTTTAACAGCAGCAATCTTGAATCCACCTTTGCTGAGATTTTTTTGAAGAATCGAAAAAACTTCATCGTTGGTTGTATCTACAAACATCCTCTTCTCGATGTTGATCTTTTTATTAAAATTTATCTCCTTTGTTGAAGAAAGCCTGCCAAGAAAATAAAAATCTTATCTTATTAGGTGATTTCAACATCGATCTTTTAACTTGTGACACTGACCTTTCTCACTCTGCGTTTCTCGACAATCTCGGTGCCTACCAAATCCTACCAACAATCACCTTGCCAACAAGAATTACTGACACTTCGAGCACTCTCATTGATAATATCTTTACCTCTCCTGTCAACTGTACTTCAGTCTCTGGAAATCTTACTGTTGCTATTTCCGATCATCTTCCTCAGTTTTTGGTTCTAAACACAGACTGCGGTCCCGAATTTAAGCCTGAACTTCCTTTTCGTCGAGAATGGTCTAACTTTGATGAAGCCAGCTTCAAGGAAGAATTTGACAGTTTTGATTGGGAAAATCTTCTTGAAATCGACAAGGGGAATGTAGACTCATCTTTTAACACTTTTCAAACTCATTTCTCTTCATTGTATGATAAGCATGTCCCTTTGAAACAACTTACTAGGCGTCAAGCTGATCTCCTGCTGAAACCTTGGGTTACGAGTGGCATTCGTACCTCAATGAAAATCAGGGATAATCTCAAAAATGACTATCTGAGCGTTCCTGATTCTGCAAAGGATCTCAAATCTTTCCTTCGAGGTAGGTATAAATTTTATCGTAATCGAATAGTTTCACTCATTCGTGCAAGTAAAAAACTTCATTATTCTCGCTATTTTCAACAAAACTCTAATAACCTTCGTAAACTTTGGCAAGGTGTCCGGGAAGTCATATCTTCTTCGAATTCTAGGTCTAGTATTTCTCTCAACATCAATGACTCTCTTTCTTCATGCCCTCAAGAAGTCTCAGAAGGCTTCAATGATTTCTTCTCAACGATTGCTGGTAAGATACGATCAAAAAACCCTTTCACACGTCATCACTTTTCTGAATGGCTATCAAATGAACGTCGAAATCCTAATAACTTTCTCATCTCGCCAGTCTCCAAACTCGAACTCTCTAAAGTTTTAATGTCCTTGAGTGAGAACAAAGCTTCTGGTCCCAATAGCATCCCTTATCGTATTATTTCTTCTAACCTAAATAGTCTGTCTTCGATCTTCACTGACATCATCAATCTTTCTTTTTTACTGGTGTTTTTCCAAGTCAACTCAAAGAAGCGAAAGTCATTCCGATCTTCAAAAACAAAGGATCTCCTTTTGATGCTGAAAATTACAGACCCATTTCACTTCTTTCAAACATCGACAAAATTTTTCAAAAACTTATGCACAAACGACTGATAAATTTTCTTGATCAGACAAATTCCATATATTCTTTACAATTCGGTTTTCGCTCTGGACATTCTACTGAGACAGCCCTTCTTTACTGTGTTAACCAAATCTCAAGTGCCTTGGATGAAGGTGATTTCGGTTGTTCCATCTTTATTGATCTGCAAAAAGCTTTTGACACTGTCGACCATTCCATCTTACTAGCTAAACTAGATTTCTATGGTATTCGGGGAAAATCTCTTGACTGGTTTCGTTCTTTTCTAACTGACAGATCACAGTTTGTTTCAGTTTCAGGTAAAAATTCTACATCTAGACGCATGCAACATGGTGTCCCCCAGGGTTCTGTTCTTGGCCCCCTTCTTTTCCTTCTTTATGTGAACGATCTTCATACTGCTCTTCGATATTCTCTTGTCAATCTGTTTGCTGATGATACTATGCTCTTTCTGAGAGATGAATCTTTAAAACCTATAGCTAAACGAGCAAATATCGACCTTAAGCTTCTCATGAACTGGCTGAAGGCGAACAAGATCTCGTTAAACGTTGGTAAGACTGAACTTATGATCTTTCGTCCGATTCGAAAGAAGATCAACTATGACTTAAAAATCAAAGTCAATGGACGCAAACTCATACCAAGCAAAGTTGTCAAGTATTTGGGTGTATATCTGGATGAACATTTGAACTGGAAACACCATATAAACTTTGTTTGTAATAAATTAAAGAGAGCTAATGGAGCTCTCAGTAAACTTAGGCATTATGTCGACAAGAAAACATTAACATCATTATATTATTCTATTTCTCAATGTCATCTTTCTTACGCAGCCCAAATATGGGGTCAACGGCAGACAATCTATGCTCGCAGGGTCCACATTCTTCAAAAACGAGCTCTTCGGATTATGACTTTCTCTGACTTTCGTGCACATTCATCTCCTTTATTTTTAGATTTCAAGATTCTTCGCTTTTTCGATTTTGTCAAATATCTAAATATTATCTTTCTCTTCAAGCACTTAAAAAACAAACTTCCTACTCCTTTATTGCAAAGTCTCGAGTATAAGCGATTAAATGATACTGATCGTCATGAAGTTATCCGTTCTAAGTCCGGACTTTTAAAAATACCCGAAGTAAAAACAGTGACTTATGGCAATTACTCAGTTTTATACCAATCAATTCTTGCTTGGAATGAAATTCAACATTTCTTAACATTTGATGACAATTCCACACTTGCATTGGATCGTCTTAAGGACTTTCTTAAGTTATACTTTTTGTCTTCGTATACTTAGCTCTCGTTACAGTTTGTCTTCTTAGTTATTTGGTTATTTGAGTTGGTTATTTTATTTTTAAACTTTGTTTTTTTAAAGCATTTTTACGAAAAATTTCTTGTCAATTTCTACTTAAAATAATACTTTTAAAATTATTCAATCTTGTAACTATATCGTGCGGCCACCTCCTTAGTTTAGCTTTTTTGTCTATGAGTGTGGTCGCTCGTCTCGCTTATTAGGACAAATAAATCATTTACTTACTTACTTACTTACTTACTTACTTACTTACAAAGTTATAAGCTGGTTGACGTCTAAAAACGCTGTTTTCTGCTGTTTTCTGGGGTCAATCACTTATGAACTTTGTATCATAACTTTACATTGATTAAATATTTTAATAAAATTTTTTCACAGTGATGACCTCCTAAGATCAAAGAATATCTCCAGTGAAAATAAAAGTTATAGCACTTTTCTACAAGATCTTCATTTTTTTCTTCTTCAGTTTCATCTTC
>NW_027103741.1:933547-934396 GCF_902728285.1 Clytia hemisphaerica | reverse complement strand
CATGCAAATGATAACGCATTTAAACAAAATAAATGTATTTTATCAACTAATATTGATTTTTACCTTCATTAAGGAAATAAATCCAGATTACAGTTGTTATTCTAGACTCTGCGAAGAAAGGCCAAATATCTTGAGACGTCTACTATGGATAATATGAAATGACAATTGAATTTGGGAGATATCGAAATATGTTGTACACATTAGTTTCATATGAAAAACTTCCTTGTCATCAATATTTTAAAGCACCATATTATACCATCCACAAATAAAAAGTTACTTGAAAATGGATCTCCTTCTTTACAGATTGAGATTTCCAGTGCACAACATCTGTTACATTAGTATTCATGAAAACAAACAACAAATACAGCACTCACAAGAGGCAGTCCTCTGAGCTT
Source organism: Clytia hemisphaerica (assembly GCF_902728285.1). Taxonomy (NCBI): domain Eukaryota; kingdom Metazoa; phylum Cnidaria; class Hydrozoa; order Leptothecata; family Clytiidae; genus Clytia; species Clytia hemisphaerica. Next base: position 934,001 of record NW_027103741.1, on the reverse strand, counting down.
TACACACAATCATTTGTTTTATGAAAAGCTGGTAAAAACCCCTGCAAACTGCAAAGGATACTATTTTTTCCCCGCTAAATCTTCGCGACGATTTTTAGTCACGTGACTGAAGAGCCTAGTCATAATGTGCAGCACGAATAAAGAAAACATTAACATCGAAAATGGAAACGGAAAAAGGCCGTTTTAATAAATATTCCCCTATAGTAGGGAAATATTTAATTACAAAAAAGATGAATGATAACATACGCAAAGTAAAGGTCTTCCATCTTTTCTTCGTGCAAAATTCAAATTATCGTCCGTTCCGTTAAAAACAAAAGCTTGGAGAATGTCGGCTCCACAAAGAGCGTAATCGGTGTGACACTGAGAAACTGAAATTAAAACAGTCGACGATATCATGTTAGCCATTTATACGTTAAGTATCACATGTAAAAATTACTTTGAAAAAATAACCTGT